>NC_049903.1:16882917-16906926 GCF_001411555.2 Juglans regia
GCTATTACCTTGTTTAGTTGTCTGCCCATTATTAATCTAACATGGATGATTATTTTCGTACAACAGGCTAGCTTTATTTCTCCTTTCTTTATCTTTTCACCCTCTGGCCTTTTTCAACCATTCTGCAAAATCGGAGCCTGGACTTGACAATGATGCTTTTAATTGTATTCTTTCCAGATTTGGAAATATTTCAAGAACGGATCGGAGGTATAATTCCTATATTGCTCGAGTTCATGATTCATTATTGAGGCGGGTGTTAAGGGGGGAGCAATATCTCAAGCTTTACAGCTACCGCTACGTGATTAATGGTTTCGCTGTACTTGTTACCCCAGGGCAGGTATGAGATAAGTTAAATTTCTCCATCATTGTGATGCCTGTCATAATACTCTAATTTTAAAATAAGTTTGTGGAGCGATACGGTTACTTAGTTGTTTGCTTTTGCTAGAAATGATTGTGTATTTCACGTTAGATGCTTTGTGAATGGATACTTTGAGATGTCATATGTGTGTAGAAACCTCTGTATTTTGTGACATGCTATCTATTCATACCTGGGAAAAGACTGTTGATATGAAATTGGTGAATCTTGAAGGCAGAGAAGCTTTCAAGGAGGAGAGAAGTGGCGAATGTGGTTTTGGATTTCTCTGTCAGAACTGCAACCACTCATACTCCACAGTTCTTGGGCCTACCACATGGGGCATGGACTGAAGTAGGTGGTTTTGAATCTGCCGGAGAAGGAATCGTGATAGGGTTTGTTGATACTGGCATTGATCCGACACACCCGAGTTTTGCTGATAACATTTGTGAACATCCATATCCAGTTCCAGCTCGTTTTTCTGGCATCTGTGAGGTTACTCGGGACTTTCCCTCTGGTTCATGCAATAGGAAGCTTATTGGGGCCCGCCATTTTGCAGCATCTGCTATAACCAGAGGAATTTTCAATGCAACTCAGGATTATGCATCACCATTTGATGGTGATGGCCATGGCACGTGAGTGTTTCTCTTCTTTCCTAGTTGATTGTTTGCATAGACATGCTGTTTTTTACTTTTGCACCTCTGGCAATTAGCATCAAGGTGAACTTCTAATACTTTTACTTTTCCCGTTTTCATCCATGTGTCATGGGAATTCATCTGCTTTATGCAATCCAAGCCAGCATGAATAACACATGGATTGCGTATCAAATTGACAAATACACATAGTTCATATGCCAGAGTTGAAATTGGCATCCAGATTAGGCACCCATCTTAGAGATGTTCATGTGAAGCCAAATGAACTGTTATTGCAATTTATCAGGGATATATAATGTAGGCATTAGTTTGTGTGGTTAAAGGAATCGGGTGGAATGGAGTATGTTTTAGGCTCATTTTGTTTTTCTTTTATGAGGGTAAGGTTCAACTCTTTTTTTTTATTGAGTCTTAGTTTCAAATCTTCCACAAAAGAAAGAAGGAAAAAAATTATTGCAGCCATTCAGATACAATACCTTAAGGGCAGGTTAACTTCCCTCTTGATAAAATAAAGAAAGGTAGCAGAAAAAAAGGTTCTATTAGCTGTAATTATCATTCTATTACTTTATTTTGGCTCCACCTAGTCTTTTATGGGGTTTGGTCATGTCAATTATAATTATGTACAAACCATACACCTCACTATTATTTAATTGCTGTATGACATGGAAAAGTTTTTTTTTTGCTAGCATCCTCCCTAAGATACACCGACATTGGCATGGGCCACGGCATATGTTAGACGAGTATTCTCTTGTTCTTGCTTTATTATAGTTTTCCTGGTTTCAGTGTATTGAACTATCCATAATAAGGAGTATATGTCTGTCTGTGTAATCTTTATATGGCTTCTTTTGCTTCCAAAAACCACATGAAAAAGGAGTTCATATTATATGATGATGACATCATCATCATCATCATCATTATTATTTCTCATATAAAAAGACCTTAGATTTACTAGTTCATCAGCATTGCAACAGTCTAGATGTTTCTATGTGTATTACAGAAGTCTATTAAAATATCCGAAAAGGTCACTGATGAGTCTAGTCTTGATATACAGGCACACAGCTTCTGTTGCTGCAGGAAACCATGGGATTCCAGTGGTAGTTGCTGGTCATCACTTCGGAAATGCGAGTGGGATGGCTCCTCATTCACAGTAATTAGTCCATATCTGAGCATTGGTTTGTTGTTGTTGTTGTTCATGTTGTTTTAGTCATCTTTAATATGTATCTTTAGCGGTACACATACCTTGTGTAGATATAAGATACTCCACATTCTGAAATTGGCTGTTAATATAAGATGCACTATTACAGCTCTACACTCGCTGCATTTTCCCCGTTCCATCCTAATGTGAGACCCTACCACAATCAACCTGAAGTATCACAGAATAAATAAAATATACTCCTGTTACCCATTTATTTGTGTTTTCAGTACTTAACAAAGCCTGTGAACAAAAAAGTTATACTCCTCTTTCTTCACTCTTTTTCTTTCCTTTTTTTGGGGGGGAGGGGGGCAAGGCAATGGTGAGCTGTACAATTTAAGGTAGCCTTTTCCTTCTCATAAATTTCTAAACTTGATGAAGGCAAAACTTGTTTCTATGCTTTGGGTATAAACCCGAGAAGGCTTGAATGGTGGGCTAGTTGGCACCTTTTGTGGATGTGGTTCAAAACGTTGAAAAACTGTCAAATTTACTTTTCAGATATGCTGCTGAATATTTGAAAATTATAATCCTTTCAAAGATTGAGTAATTAAGAACACCAATGAATTTTTTTTTCTCTTAATGCGTGTTTTGGTAGAACTTAGATTTCTATACTTTCTCTGTGGCCATCCTAACTGTTCTAATTTGGCTTCTCATTGTTTCTCTTCCTAGGCCTGCAAAAATATTTTGCTTATCATTTTCCATTTTCTAGCTCTATTTTATTTTCTATGCAACCCATGTCATATTCTGTTTTAAATTTAATTCATAATGACGATTTTGGTCACGGCTGTCCAGTTGGTTAGGCCTTCAGTTCATTTTACATTGACGAAGTGATATAGTGATTAAGACATTTAGTGGTGCAAATTCATCAATTTCAATGGTTTAGCTTCACCCTAGAGCTACATTTAATGGAGGGAATTGTCATGGAAAGTGAAAGGATGTCAAAGGGTGAAAAGAAAGGGTTTCCCCATTTATGGATGGAGGGAAACAGAAACAGAAATTGAGATTTGATACAGTGAAAGAAAGTGTTCTTTTTTCCTATTTACGGATGGAGGGAAACAGAAATTGAGATTTGAGACAGAGAAAAAAAGTGTTCCTTTTTCCTATTTATGGATGGAGGGAAATGGAACTTGAGATTTGAGAGAGAGAAAGAAAGTGTTCTCTTTCCTCTTGGATGTGCCAAAACCATTCTGTGGGAGGAAAGGGAATGTAAAGAAAAGGTACATGAGATAGGGGTAGTTATTCCATTCGTTTTATGCACCCGTTGCTTTCCATGGACTACAATTTCATTGAGCTCAATGTTGTTTCCGTTGCTCTCTCTATTTTTTCTCCAAGTACTCTTTCCTTGCTTCTATTTCCTCTCATTCTGTGCAGGTCGCATCATCCTCAAAAGATTCACTCTTGAAATGCTTTTCAGTAAAGTTCCTTGACTAAAAACCCTAACTAATTGAACCAAAAAAGGAAAAAGAAAAAATGTTTCTGTACTGATTTCTGTAGGTGTGTCTATATCATTTTTGTTTATATATTTATTTGTTTGTGTATTAACCAGATGTCAATCTTTTCAGCATTGCTGTTTACAAGGCATTGTACAAGAGTTTTGGAGGCTTTGCTGCAGATGTAGTTGCTGCTATAGACCAGGTAGATATTATTGGTCTTTTGCTGCTAATAGTCTTCTTCTGTCATTCACGATGTACCCTGATGGGAGGTTTGAATCTGGCATGGTAACATATGACATGCTCGACATTAAGCTTTGTTGCTAGTTCTCTTTGTCCTGATTTAGTGGTAAATCAATGCTAATTTGGAGAGATTTTTGGATTCTTTTGTATTTTCCCCTTGATATAGACACTGTTGGTTGCATATCTTTTATCTGTAACCATTTGCATTTCTGTATCATGTTTTTTTAGTCCATTAGATCTCCACCGAAATACTTTTTGGAAAGTGGGTGTCAATTAATCTATTCATCTTTCTTAGAATAGTTTTAATAGTTTTAAGCCTTTCTATTCAACATTCATCCATAAGTGAATATCTATCTGTGCCACTAAACTAGAAAATGTGCATTTCAGGCAGCTCAGGACGGGGTTGACATAATAAGCTTATCGATCACTCCCAATCGACGTCCTCCTGGTCTTGCAACATTTTTTAATCCCATAGACATGGCTTTGTTATCTGCTGTAAAGGCTGGTATTTTTGTTGTGCAAGCTGCTGGCAATACTGGACCATCACCTAAGAGCATGTCTTCCTTCAGTCCTTGGATCTTTACTGTTGGTGCCGCATCTCATGATAGAGGCTACAGTAACTCTATAATCCTTGGCAATAATGTAACCATTCATGGAGTTGGGCTTGCACGTAAGTTTGTTTTTCAAGTATCAAGCTCATCCCTTTTCATTCCCTTTATAGGCCAAGTTACTCGGAATTAGAAATCATTGAACACCTCTTTCATTCCCTGTATAAACGATCATGTAATCAATACATTCTTTCTTTATCCATTCTAACAATTTAACTTTGTTGGGAATAGGAATTCGTAGTGACACGACACCAGCTATAATTTATCAAGGCCCACCATATTCTAGTCAATCACCACTGGGATATAACGAGGGTGTGTCATGTACCATCAATTATTCATCTTTTCAAAATATTAGAAAGGATAGAAAATATATCTGTTCAGAATGTTTCAGTTATTTCAAAAGGAAAATGATTTGTGTATGCCCAAGGCATGCAAGCTCAGTGCAAGCCTTTTAAAAAAAGTGGGACCCAATCGAAAAACTCCGTATTTTATCTTTTTTATGATGGGTCTCCCTTTTTACAAAGGGCTTGCACACCCGGCTTGTATTTAGCACTAGTTATCATAGTGAGGATTAGAAATAGATGGCTTCTGCTTCCCCTACACCTGTATTTCAGTTTCCTCCTTCAATCCTCTCACATAGCTTGCTCTGTATTATGAGTTTAGGTTTGGGGTCGAAATCTATTTGTTTATATTTACTTATAAAAAAAAAGTATCATGAGTTTAGGTGCAAGATAGGAACTTTATTAGTTTATTTCATGGTGTAGGGGTGCCAAATATGAGATTCTTTTATGTATTTGAGTATTGACCTAAACTTCTATTCCACCTTAATACACATCGATTTGAAGGGGAGGGCTGCAACCTAGGCGGTGACCCCGTTATTGTTGAAAATCAAGTATTCACTTGGATACTCTATTCCAGAGGAAGACAGGGTTTGAAAACTGTGATATGAATAGTTTGAAAAAGCACTCTATATTTCCAATCCTATTATTATTCTTTCTTGACTTCAGAATAATCAGAGTCCAGTACTTATCAGGATAAAATCAAAAGAATAGTTAGAGTTCCCTTATATGTGCTTAAATCCTATATTTCTTTGACTTTGCTACTTGCATTTGTTTTATTCATGTATAATTCAATTTTTGTATTTAAATAATTATGAAGCTATTGCCCAACTTTTTACTAGATGGAGTAATTTGAGCACTAAGTCCTCTTGCAATTGTGGGTCTTGGAATCACCCGGGCATCTTTCAGTGGAGTATGTGGTTAAGATGCACATGCTCAGAGAAAAAAAAAAAAGAAAGAAGATTAGGAGATGTGCATGAGAAATCTAAACCTGTTTGTCCAATTCGACGATGGATGATGGATGGTATTTGAACAGTATGTGGTCCATAACCTGTATATATTACCATCTCAAATAGACTATTGATGATCCAACCTGCTCTCATATCTGTTTTTATTGACACATTGCTTTCAGCACTAGGTTACATCAATATTTATCTGATCTTTGCATAATGGACATTATGGCTAACGTCTTATGCATGCATTTGCAACTTTGATGTATATACACGAATGCACCCAAAAATGAATTGAAAGATAAGCTGATTTGTTTCTTGTTTGTTCAGCTGGAACTGATACTACGTACAAACTGATATCTGCAATTCATGCTTTAAACAATGAGACTTCGGTTGCCAGTGATATGTACGTGGGTGAATGCCAAGGCTCAAGTAGCTTCAATCAAGATCTTGTCCAAGGGAACCTTTTGATCTGTAGCTATTCAATTCGATTTGTGCTTGGGCTCTCAACTGTCAAGCAGGCCTTACAAACTGCCAAAAACCTCAGTGCAGCTGGTGTTGTGTTCTATATGGATCCTTTTGTAATTGGTTTTCAGCTTAATCCAGTTCCACTGAAAATGCCTGGCATCATAATTCCATCACCAGATGATTCCAAGGTGTGGGGCCTGTGTTTATTGTGTGTGGTTTTGTGTTCTGTTTGATCATTTTCAAAACTTATGACTGTAGATGGAACCTGAGTGATGAAGTTGGTTGTACATAGTAACCCTCTCTCTCTCTCTGGTGCTAACATTTTTATGAGCTATCTGACAGATTTTACTCCAATATTACAATTCTTCTTTGGAGAGAGATGGGCTTACGAAGAAAATTATTAGATACGGGGCAGTTGCACGCATTGTTGGTGGATTAAAAGCAAACTACAGTAATTCGGCTCCAAAGGTTATGTATTATTCAGCTAGAGGACCAGATCCAGAAGACAATTTTCTTGAGGATGCTGACATAATGAAACCCAACTTGGTAGCTCCCGGGAATTTCATATGGGCTGCTTGGAGTTCTCTTGGCACTGACTCAGTTGAATTCCAAGGTATAATATGTATGCCATGACATGGCAATTGTGATTTGTAAGGAAAATGATTTTCATAGACAAAAATTTTGTTCCCTCTAAATTTCAAGGTTTACAAATAATTTGAAACTCACTTTACAAATTAACTAATAATCGTTATTCACAATTAGGTGAGAGCTTTGCAATGATGTCCGGGACGAGCATGGCTGCTCCTCATGTTGCTGGGCTGGCAGCACTGATTAAGCAAAAGTTCCCTAGTTTCAGTCCTTCAGCCATTGCATCTGCCCTTTCCACGACTGCTTCTCTATGCAACAAGACGGGTGGACCAATAATGGCTCAGCGTGCCTATGCCAACCCAGATCTGAACCAATCTCCAGCAACACCATTTGACATGGGTAGTGGTTTTGTGAATGCAACTGCGGCACTGGATCCGGGTTTGATTTTTTACTCCAGTAAGTCTACTTACATATATAGATCTTGTGTGCTTGGATTATGCCTTTTGCATTTTCTTAATAAAATGTTCAATTACTGATATAAAAAAAAGACCAAGTACATGTAGTGTATATTCTTGATTGGTCAAATTCATGGAAATCGGTTGGGATATTGTGAAGGTTGATTTTTTCTTGGATTTAAATTTGGTACAAACTTTTAGTTTTTATTATCATTTCATTTTGGATTTCACTTGGAAAAACTTAGTCCATATAAATATGAGAAATAGACATATAGGTTCTTTTTTATTAAAAAAATGAGTTTCATGTATATGTTAAGGAAATTCTGCAAGTGTTGCGTGGACAATCTGTAGCTGTGAATTACAATGGTTGTTTAGATGGCCCATAATGAGAAATAGACATATAGGTTCTTTTTTTTATTAAAAAAATGAGTTTCATGTATATGTTAAGGAAATTCTACAAGTGTTGCGTGGACAATCTGTAGCTGTGAATTACAATGGTTGTTTAGATGGCCCATAAATTGCTGTTACACCAAAAATGCAAGTGAGCATCTGAATGGTTTACGTATGAGAATAGGACACTTTACTCCTTTTAACTATGATTCTTTTTGCAATATGATCATTAAGCTATCAAAATTATCATTCAGGCCTGTGTTTGAAATATAAGTTGTAATTACCCACTCGTTAAGATATGGCTGTTATCATAGATTGCAGCTTAAACTGAACCATAACCTTTAAGCTCCAAACAACAAAAGCAAAAAAGGGAAAGATGAGATGGCATCTTAATGGTTAGGTCTTAAAGGAGGGGGCAAATGATAAAAGGGCTTGTAGTTTGGGGGTTAGTAACAACTTGGGACTTTAGTAGTCATATTATGAAGGTACTTTAGTAGTTAATTTGAGGGGGAGTGTCAACTTTGGTAGTTTGGTGATCATATTGAAGAAAGGGAATGGTAGTTTGAAGGGTTAAATTTTACTTTTGCATTCTAAAGTTAATTTTGCTGTCACGACTGCTTTAATTCTCCAGTGTAAAAAAGAGAATTTCCCCAGTGCTTTGGGTTGGCTAGCCAAATCCTTTTTCACCATTATATTTCTAATATTGTCTATAAACATAACCTACAACATGTTTTTGAACCCTCTGATCAGTCTCTTTCTTGTATGTCTTGCACATTTCCTTGCGGTATTTTAAATTGAATCAAATTTCTACTTATTGTTGCACTTTGTATCTGTCACACACAAAAAGCCCAAGTCTGTTTCGGCCGACTTGTTTGTGTTTCCTGTAAAAATTGGCATCTTTGTCCAAGCATCAAACAAGATATAAGGCAGCTGAAAATGCTAGATTTAAAGCTTATGATGAGCTTTATATTGACTTGCTAAAATAAGGAAACACTAGAGACTAGTATTAAATGAGGATAGAGGTGTTTTACTAAAAGAAGCTATTAAAGAAAGATGGAGCATCTATGTTGATTGACTTTCTGAGGCAGAAGTCAAGAATCAATCAAGAATTGGTTGCACCTAATTATTTTCTCATGTGAAGGTTCCTCTCATGGGGTCCATGGAATGTTAAATGCAATCATGAGTTTTATTTTAATCTCTAAACATGTTGACATAATTAACCTCTAGTAGGGGTTGGCTCAAAGTGGTAAGAACTTTGGTCTTGGTGGTATGCTTCCTCTGGATTTAAGGTTTGAATCCTTGAATGCAAACAATTTCTAGGGGCCATGTCCCATTGGTATGAAGCCGATGATTTTCCTGTTTCATGTGATGGGGACGCATTACACAGGTCCTAGGACCAGGTAAAAGACATTATTAAAGACTTGTTGCATTTGCAAGATTACCAGAATTTCTCATGCATCATCAAAAAAGTATGTTAATATCGTTTAGTTGGCATATTGCATATAGAATAATCAGATAATGATAATGTATAAACAATTGCATCTCTATTCTATCTGTCCCCCCATTTTGAATATCCATCGAAATTCTTAAATAGTGCTTTTCTATGCCAATTAATGCATGCATCTGATTCAAAGTCTGAAGCATCATGTGCCTTTTATTGTAGGTTATGATGACTATATGCAGTTTCTTTGCGGCATTAATGGATCTGCTCCTGTGGTTTTGAATTACACTGGTCAAAACTGTTGGGTTTATAATTCTACCATCAATGGAGCTGACCTGAACTTGCCCTCCATCGTGATATCAAAACTGAACCAGTCTACAACAGTACAGAGATCAGTGATCAACATTGCTGGAAATGAGACTTACAATGTTGGTTGGAGTCCTCCTTCTGGGGTATCTGTTAAAGTGGTTCCAACGCGCTTCACTATTGCAAGTGGGGAGAGACAGATCTTGAGTGTATACCTCAATGCAACTATGAACAGTTCTGTTGCCAGCTTTGGGAGAATCCGACTTTTTGGAAATCAAGGTCATAGTGTCAACATTCCTCTATCAGTCGGCGTTCAAATTCTCATCAAACATTACTAATGGCTGATGATGTTATGTAGTGTTTTCTTGTTTGTTTGTTTTTGTTTTCCTTTTCTTTTCTTGTGTTTCATAATTCTCATTTCTTTTGTTTTTTTTTTCCCTTCTCTTTACTTGGTCTTGCTAGATGTATTAACCATTTTTTTATTCATTATCATGTAAATGTTGAAGCATCTTTTGCTAACATAGATACAATGGTTGAATGATAACCATCAGTCATCTCTCTCTCTCTTTCTCTCTCTCTCCAAGAGCCAATTTGAACTTTAAGCAAATCATGGAGACGATTTTAACATTGAGTTGCGTTACGTGTACTTATAATTTTACGTACACTATTTTACGTATTGAATAATAGTCTTATTTTATCATTGTTTTCTTTTTTAATTTGAATTTTGAATTTTAAAATTTTAACAATTTTAGTAGTCGACACATCAATATGTATGGTTATTTCAAATGCCCACTAGAACACTAAAACCAAACGATTAGCATCCTTGCAATTAAGAAATTGACTTTAAACAAGTAATTTCTTGGCATCAAAAGAAAAAATATTGCCAAAAATCACTTTCTAGTTTAAAATATATGTGAGACTACTTAAATTTAACAACAAAAATTATTTTTTGTCGTAAAAATAAATGTAAATAAATACAACGAAATTCTAATAATTGCTTTTAAATGCCCACTAGAGCACTAAAACTATACATTACTAGTTTAGAATCTGATCATATAAAGTCAATAGACAAACAATCTTATTATTCCATTCTTCTTTATTTGTTTATTTTCATTAAGCATCAACTAATTAAATATCTGTGTACTGCATGCCATAAGCTAGCTGGATCATTAGCTTAGGGTCCTTTAAATTAAGATGACTTTGATTCTACCAAAATCACTTATAATTAGATCTAATTAGAGTTTCAGTAAGGATTCTTAAAGTCAATACTATAAAAATAACGAGTATTTATGACGAGTTATTTATGACGAGAATAGACTCATTTTTGCAAAGAATATTCATTTTGATAGAAAATAACTGGATATAAATAAAACAGTTTTCTCTACATGAATGAAAACAATTTCACTGCTTAGCTCCTCAATACCCGGAGATTACTTCTTATAATATAATAATATTATTATTGCATGTCTAAGGCTGTAAATGAGCAGATTGGAAAGCACTTCAGAGAGTTATAAATTATAATTAGTTTCATGCGCATGTTGGGGCTGATCATCAGTATATCTCTAAATATTGCATGGTCTTTGATCAAGCTTTACTGTATAGCAAGGTAAAGCAAGCTTGGCTGCTCTCATGAATATCTTTCAAGTCTTCAACTGAACTTCTCAACTGAACTCGTTTGGATCTCAAACTCATCTCAATTCATCTTAACTCATCATTACAACTTTTTCAAATTTCAATATAAAATATAATAAATAATTCAACTTTTTTAAATTTCAAAATAATAATAATATTAAAAAATAATATTTTAACAATATTTTATCATCTCAACTCAACTCACTTCAACATCCAAACACAACCTTAACTTTGTTGGCCAACTCCAGAAGACAAATGATCATCTGATCAATAACTACTTAACAGTGAAAGAAAAGGCAACTCATGTGTGCTACAAAGCCTAGCTACAACCAAAACACACCTTCACAATATTTAAAAGAGAAGTAGAACATGATACAAAACTGAGAGAGAGAGAGAGAGAGAGAGAGTTTTTGACATGCATGGCAACTTAAGCAGGGGGAGGTGAGAGGAAGGGGATGGGTGGAATATTGAATATTGGAGGGAGGGGTGGTAACATAGGAATCCTAGGCACTGGGGGGATTCCAGGAATCTCAAATGGAGGAGGAAACGGGAACTGAGTAATAGGTGGCGGAAATGGAAACTGGGGAATAAGGGGTGCAAATGGAAGTATTCCCGGAAGAGGTGGCAAGTTCTTCATCTCACCCAAGTGATCCTTCATATCATGATCATCATCTTTGTTCTTGTTTGATTGCTCCATTTTTTCTCC
This sequence comes from Juglans regia, assembly GCF_001411555.2. NCBI lineage: Eukaryota > Viridiplantae > Streptophyta > Magnoliopsida > Fagales > Juglandaceae > Juglans > Juglans regia. Next base: position 16,894,667 of record NC_049903.1, read on the forward strand.
ATTTTCCTTTCCATTTCCTGCATTTTGAGCTTGTGATTTCACGAGTTGGCGACCTTCACTTGATGCTATAAAATGATGAACACAATCAAGCTTGAGATGAAAATGAGCTTTAAGATCACCCTTGCAGAAGAACTCTGGAAACCCATGGCTTCAGAGAGAGAGAGAGAGAGAGAGAGAGCACAGGTAAAGAGCTCTACTCTATGGCAGGGGTTTATATAGAGAAGAAACCTGATCTACCTCTGGATTTAAGAAGTCTTAACTTATTGCTAGCTAGGGGATGCATGGCTCTTGATGGCTGTGCCAAACAGTCGGAGATTTATATGTGTATACGATACCAAAGATGCAGTGTTTCAGCGTTAAACGTTAAATGTGGCAGAGGAGTTGAAATGAGTGCCATATTACCCGAATTTTATACAAACAAGATATTAAGAAAATTAGGGTAGGTTTGGTTAAACTCTTCTCAATCATATCTCAATTTATTATTATAATTTTTTTAAATTTTTAAAAAAATATAATAAATAATTTAATTTTTTTAAATTTTAAAATAATAATAATATTAAAAAATAATATTTAATTATCTCAATTCAACTCAATTCAATTTAACATCCAAACACTGATTCTTAATATATAGTAATAAATGCAGTGAAATATGCGTACGTACGTGCCACCAATATTACGCGCGGTTGCATGCATATCAACGATTGCGTGTCATGACATTTCAGTGAGCCCACCATTTTAAATTTTAATTTAGCTTGATCTGCTCCATAATATTTATATATATGAGAAATAATAACTACAATCATAGAGTATGAGTACGTAAACGTCACGCAATCTTTTACGTGATAATTTTAAAAAATATATACTACCCAAGCAAGAAAGAAAATCAAGTTAAAGTCGGTAATTAATTTGGTGGTGCTTAAATGTATATATTTTTATGAGTAAATATTGTATTAATCTTATAAGAAAGAGATACAAGAAGGGAAGGTCATAATTACTCCGGACAAGTATCATGTTATATATGGCAGATACAATGCATAGAGATGCAAATAAAAAAATGCAATTGTACTATCGATATATAATAAGGTCCGGGCTCGTATTCCTCAACGATCGAAGCAAATGATTTGATCGTCACAAAAATGATTTTTGATAAGGTTAATTCGAAAAATCGGTTCGATTCGATTCTTACTGATTCAAAAATGATCTAGATTGACGACAATTCTTATATTTGTCATGTACTTAATAATTTATTATATTTGTCATGTGCTTATAATTTAATGATTTTTATCTTCTTTATATATGAGGCAAAAAAATGTCGACATCGAGGTACTTAAATATATAGATTACATGTTATTAATGAAATTATTTGAATTACTTTATTCAATTTATTGAATCACTCGATTTATTGAATCGGTTCTTACCCGATTCCAATTTTTCAAGTCTTGATTTTGGTACAATCTCGATAGGGGGGATTGCGGTATTGAAGCAGAAAGTTGCAACCCTTAATGATACAATATCGGATTTAATTGCTTCAAAAAATTTGATAGAGTTTATGAAGTTCTCTTCCTTCATATACTCGAAAAAGAAGGTAAGGAAAAAGTTACATATAGTTACTTGTAAGTATCTATAATGATAACATGTGTTGGTGCAAGATTGTTAATGAATCACATGGTCGTATGGATCGAGTTGTTAGGAGTAATCATCAACTTGGACAAGAGACCTAGAGTTCTACAAGAGTCTTACGTCCTGTTTAGATATTTAAAATATCTCAATATATCTATGAATAGTAATAAAAGAAAAATGATATTTGCAATCATGGAGTGCTGATGAGTGTACGAAAGTATACTCTAAATATTCTATTATTGGACTAAAATGTTGAAATGTGAATAGAAATAATATGAATTAATGTGTATTCTTGAATTGAGTTTCTATTTACTTTAGAATACTCTTGAGCATATTTTTATATTTAATTTCAGAGTTTATAAAAGAATAAGTCTAAACCCAATTAAATTCAAAGGACTTTCAAGTGTGCAAGACATTGGAACAATCTAAGAACTTTCAACGAGTGTAAGACTCTTTAAATAAAGATAATGATGGAGTTTGAGAGTAATTCGGATCAAGGGAAAAAGTCAGCCCGAAATTTGCTAGAAGACACAACCTGTATATATTTTAGTATTTTGATCATAACTTTCCGTTCAAATATTGGATTGATGTGTTTCTTGATGCGTTGGAAATCTATCTTAAAGGGCTACAAAATTGTCTCTAATATCTAATAAGAATTTTCAAATTTGAACTCCTGAAGTGAGTACGTAGCTGTCAAGTTTAGTCCTAAAATTTAGACGATTTTGTATGCAGGAATATGAAAGACATTAAGGTTCTTTTTTACCCTATATAAGTATTTCATTAGCACGAAATTGAGGGTTAAGAAATGGGATATGGCTCAATTTTGAAGAGGGGGAGATGAAATTAATTTCCATGACGCTGTTTGATTTATTTTTCTCTTGAGGTTTTTGTTGTCCATTATATTTATGGGTAACTAAATTCTAAAGTAAGATTAGGGATGAACTTGCACATTAGATGATATTTTTAATTTATGTATTTGATTTTCAATTATTAAAATTATTTTTTTTTATCATTCTCAATTCATTGTTGATGTTTTCTTTTCCGAATAATCATAGAATTTATTCTGTTTATAGATTCAGTCATACTTTTTCTATTGAATGGATTGGCTCTTTGATTATGTTTGGATCAATTATTTTTCTATATTGATTTAATTCTTTGTTGCAATATCGCTTTCTGAGTATATTGTCGTCGTTAGATTTTCTCAATAATGATAATAATTTACTTGTTTTAAAAATGGTGAATTGATTTTTCAAAGAATTACATTTGATTTAATCTTGGTTTATAAATATATACTTTCCAATTGTGAATTTTGGAAATTGAGTTCCCAATTGAGTTATTCAATGAATTAAGAATAATTAAAATATCAAATCTGTACAAGGGATTCCCGATACTTTACTATTTGTCAAATTTGAGTATTTTTTCCGTTAATCACTTTGCTTCACTTTAATTTGCATTTATAATTAATGGAGATAAAATTAATGTTCTCCATTAATTATTTGATATTTTTCTTTAATTTTTTTGTTCATTCTACTATTCTTTTAATTTGTTTATCTGTAGAATCAACAACCCAAAGCTGTGCGACAACTACCGCATTATTTTTTGGACGTAATCAAGTGCGCAAGCGCCACGCAATTTCTTTAAAAAAAGTGAGTAAATATGGAACCTACATGAAAAAATAATAATTTTTTAATAGTAGATTTTACTCTTTTTCAAAACGACTGTCCGACGGTTGTGCACTCTATAATTGTATGTAGAATTACTCGTAATGAAATAGTTTGAGTTAAAATGTTTTATTGGGTTTTGGAAATGAGAGAAAAAAAAAAGTTGAATAAAATTAATATTATAAATTTAAAGAATTGTTTGAATATAATTTTTTAATATAATTTTTGTTTTAGAATTTGAAAAAATTGTATTATTTTCTATGTTTTGTTTAAGAGTTTGTGAAAGTTATAATGATTAGGTAATACTTAAATGAAAAAGTTAAAGATTTGAAATTGAAAAATATTTTATATTTGAGTGATATTTAAAAAGAAAATATTTCAAAATATTTCAAAATATCCAAGAACACTTAAAAACAGTTATGTTGCCAAATGAAGCCAATCTTATGTCAAAGGTAAGTCACAAAGTTTTCATGAGGAAAATTATATATGATCTAGTTGAGAACGGTACTTTTTCGATTTCAATACAAATGACATGAGTACCTTCTTTCTTTAAAATTATTGGTAAGAAGATCGATGCTAATAACTTATGTCCAATTGTGAAACAAGATCTTGTCTCTAAAATGTTCATGACAATCAAATATGGCATTGGTCGTGTTTGTGCCAAATGAGGGTTATGGGCCAAATGGCGTTTTTGTTCTTAGTTTCAAAAGTATTTTAGAAGATAAGGAGATTGACGAGGAATTTAAAAAATCACTTTCATTGGAAGGTTGGAATACTTACATTAGTATCGTTTGGTTACACATATGAGATGAGATGATATAAAAATTAAAAATTGAATAAAATATTATTTTTATTTTGTGATTTGAAAAAATTGAATTGTTTATTATATTTTGTGTAAGAGTTTGAAAAAGTTATAATGATTATATGAGATACAATGAGATGATTTAGTTTGTATAACTAAACCAGGCTAGATCAAATGATATTAGTGCATTTCCCACCGGAATTAGATAAGATGATGTAAGTGTGAAGTGCGCCCAATCCAAATTTAAACAGTTAGGATTTAACCACGAAATTTAAACATGATATTGATCATAAGCATTTCAATTGCGAGTTAACCACGAAATTAACTTATAATTGACCTGCAGCATGCATATTATACTGTGCATGGCAACTTTTTGGTATAATATATACAGAGCAGCTGCTAAGCGGTCCATCCGCTTTATGCACATTAACAGCCCACCAATGGCTGGGCGCCACATCAGAAATAACATTATAAGCTGCGTACACTCTTCCGCACAGAATAGAGTTGTAAAACAATTCAAACTTACCAGCGGCTACACAGAATTCATCTTCACTCCCGCGTGCGTCGATCGACCAGCAAAGCACCATCGCGAAAATCTGCCGCCAGAATCCACCGCCAGAATCCACCGCCACAAGTCCACCACTTGAAGGCCGTCGTTGTCCTCCTTGGTATGTTAGAGCAAACACTGACTTCATAAAAAACCAGTCCAATAATTTGAAATTCGTTACCCACTACGCTGCCATTGGGAAGTCCGTCGCCCACCATAGTTGCTCGAAAATTCTAACAGTTGTTCATGGCTGACTCCAGTGACCTTGGTTATCCAGAGGTATTGTTTTTTTTTTTTTTTTTACATTATAAATCTTTACACTACTAGTGTTTGACAAAATGTTTGAAAGAGTTCACTTCACATTATATTTTGAGGATCTAGCTTGGCTTTCAGTTTAAAGATTGAGAGATTTTACATTATAAATATTTACACTACTGGCTGAGAGATTGTTGATTTATTTGAAGAAAAAAAAATATGGAGAATGAACTATATTGTATTTTTTCACAGTGTTGAATGTTCACAAAACTGTCCCATCTTGTATTTTTGTCTTATGATAGCCATAAGAAGGATTTGATCTCAGTTAAAATTGAATGTGGGTTTTGAAATTGACAAATGATAATATTGGAACAAGTTGGTAAAAAAATGGATTGTGCTTGCTTGTTTTGATAGCCGGCCTGGAATAAAAAACTCATGTTGATGATATGTTCATCTTTCAAATACTAGCCTTTGAATGAATAGATAATGATGCAATGATTCTTATGAAATATCATTATCTCTGGCCTGTTCCTGCTAATAAAGCATAATGTCAGTGACCAGGACCGCAAGAAGGATTACTTTCTTGAAAATATTTACATGAGAATATTTTTTCTCAGTGCTTATGCAACCATATCTTTCATAGCTTTGTTGATTTTTACACTTTAAGAGTGTAAAGATATTTTCAGTGTATATTAATTATGACATGCAGCAAGAGTTGTATTTTCAGCTTGCTTGTAAATTTTCTTAATTCCTTTTTTACGTTTTGGTTTCCCGAATAGATATAAGATATAGCTAGAGAGAGGGAGAGAAAGAGATATATATGAAAATAAGAGCTAAAAAGTACCCTGATAGCTTTGTTGATTTTTCATTATGGAGTTATAATCATGCTCTTCTTTATTTATTTTTAGCTTTGTTGATTTTCTATAACTAATGGATTTATAATCATGTGGTTTTGCATTGAAGGAACCAATTTATAATATTGATAGTGATGAACTTGAGTCTGAAAGTGAAAACATTCAATGTGATGTGAATGTTGAAGATAGTGTCAATGTCGAAGATGGAGTGAATGTGATTCCCTCTTCAAGTAGTGGTCCGTTAGAGCCATTCATTGGTATGATATTTGAGGAGGTCGAAGATGCCCAAACATTTTACAAGGCATATGCAAGGCGACAAGGATTCGCAATCCGGACGAATCATACTCGATTGTCAAAAGATGATAAAACTCTTTGTGCAGTAGACTATGTTTGCACAAGGGAAGGATTTCGGCAAGTAAGTCGGAAAGACACAGATCGACAACTCCCTGAACCCGCTGAGACAAAGATTGGATGTAAGGCAATGATGGGAATAAAGAAAGATGGTGAAAAGTGGATAGTCAACAAGTTTGTGGTTGGATATAATCATATTCTACTTACACCGAGAAGTACTAGCTTCCTTCGTGGGCATATGGGAGTTACTAAAGTCCAAAAAAAACTTATTATGACTTTGACTGAATCCGGTGTACCGACAAGGAAAATAATGTCGGTGTTGAGTAAAGATTCAGGTGGTGAATTTAATGTCGGTTGTATTGGTAAGGATGTAGAAAATTACTTGGGAAGCAAAATGAGGAAAATATTTGAAGAAGGGGATGCACAAAAGTTATATTCATACTTTCTTGATTGACAACTCAAAGAACCTAGGTTTGTTTTCTCCATGCAAGTTGACAAGGATGGGAGTATGGGAAGCTGTTTTTGGGCTGATGCGAGATCAAGAGCTGCATATCAATATTTTGGGGATGTTGTTACATTTGATGCCACTTACCTTACCAATATTTATAAGATGCCATTTGTGCCATTTTCTGGAGTTAATCATCATCACCAGACCATAATGTTCGGTTGTGCTTTGTTGGTTAATAAAACGGGAGAATCATATACATGGTTATTGAGAACATGGCAAGAAGCAATGCTTGGGCGTGCCCCATCAACGATAATTACCGATGATGACAAGGTGATGGCTAAGGCAATTGTAGAGGTACTCCCGAATACAACTCATAGGTTGTGCTTGTGGCACATTTTACAAAAATTTCCCGAACACTTGGCCCATGTATACAACAAGTTTTTGGACTTTCAAAAAGATTTTTGTCATTGCATACATGAGACAATTACTACTGATGAGTTCGAGCAAGAATGGGCTTTGATTATGGTGAAGTATGACTTAGGAGAAAATACTTGGCTGCAAAATCTTTACAGCCGACGGGATAAGTGGGTACCAGCCTACTTGCATTCGACATTTTGTGCTGGTATGTCAACAACTCAGAGGAGTGAGAGCATGAACAAATTTTTTAAAGATTATGTTCGTTCAAGCACTATGGTTAGTGACTTTGTGCATCAGTATGAGAAAGCTATAGATGCACGTTACTTTAAAGAGAAAGAGAAGGATGTGCGGACAAAATCTACGCGGGCGATAATGAAGACACCTTTTAAAATTGAAGAGGAGGCGGCGATTGTTTATACAAGAAAGTCTTTCACGATCTTCCAAGATGAGCTGTTCAATAGTCTACGGTACCAAGCAAGAAAATTGTATGTGAGTGGTGAGGCCAAGACATATGGAGTGACAGCTCATGGTAAAGAAACACCTATTTACCACGTGACTTTGGAGGGTGATGAAGGACATGCTACATATACATGCCATAAGTGGGAGTTTATGAGGATTCTTTGTAGGCACATATTATGTGTTTTTGGCAAGAAAGCGAAGTTAAATATATTGCCACAACATTATGTTCTAGACAGATGGACTATTAATGCTAAGAGTCGACCCATTCCCGACATACCATGTTCTGATGACCAAGTGCGGCAAGTACAAGATGAGGCTACGATGAGAAAAAGCAAGTCAATGATACAACTTTATGACATTGTTGAGCTTGCATCACAGTCAGCTAAAAAACACAATCATTTTACACTTGCTTTGGAAAAGGTTTACAAAGAGTTGCTTGCAATGGAAGATCATGTAGAATGTTCACAAACGATGCCCACCAATGAATGTATACCATCTAGAAGTCAAGTTATATCAAACTTCTCACAAACGGTGCAGGATCCTCCACGGGTGCCCACAAAAGGGCGCCCAAAGTCTTTGAGAGCGAAGAACCCAAAGGAAACACAAACAACAAAGAAAAGACGTTGTAGCATTTGCAAGAATGAGGGACATGCTAAAAATAATTGTCCTTCAGTGAGGTATAGTAGCCTTGTACTTATTTGTATTTTGCTGGTTTTTAATTAACGAAACTAATAAAGTTTGTTGTTATTTTTGTAGGGATTTTGGGCCAACAACTGACAACATATTAGAACACTTGGATTCATAGTTTCATTTTGAATATATATTGTATGTGAAATATTCCCTCTCTTTAGCTTAGCTATATCTATTGTTGAGCTTTAATCTACAGCACTTTTATATGTTTCTTTTTCATTTCACTCTTATAGTTTCATCTTCTATACTTTAGTGCAATTTTTAAAACTGGACATTTAATTGAGTTTGTCTCTACTTTATATTTTCATTTCACTCTTATAGTTCTATGTGACATTTAATACCTGAAAATCCATTCTTCGGGAAAACTGGATCTTTGTAAGCATGTAACTAAAGCTGCAACTGAATTTTGGACCAAAGCCAATATTGATTTTAGGCACTTTTTTTTAATCTTTTGTAATGTCTGAACTAGTTTGTTTATGTATTGAAGCTCTGCTCTACTTGGGAAGGAAATGGAATTCATCCCTCTTTGGTTTCTGTATTGAAAGACATTCATTTCACTTAAATTTCTATTTGTAGTAGCCCTTTCATTTCATGTAAGCTTAGTGTTTTGTGAGGAGACAACACTTGTATTCCTGTAGAATCTTACAATTTCCCATATTTAAAGGAGCAAAGGCTTCTATAGTTACCCTATTGCATAAGACTTCGTATATTTTGAGTGTGTGTGCGCGTGTTAAGGCATAAAAAGCTTTGGGGTAAGCTAATTTTGATTTAAATCATTTGCAGATTGCGTTGTAGAGTTTGGGAGAGTGCTACTCATTTTCTTAATATTTTTATTATGGGTGAGATTGATACCAAGCCTATAGAACCAATCCAAATTGCTCTCTCCTTGTTTGGTGAGAAAAGTGATCAGAGGAAATCTTGGTGTACTAGCAGCGATGTAAGAACGGCGAGGAGAAGCTGTTTTTTGGTTTTGGTTATAAGTGGGAGGAGGTGCCGAATTATGTATTCAAGGCAACTGAAGAAAGCTTTTGGAACCATATTGTATTTCTTGTATTTATATTGTATTGTATTGTATTTATTACAGAAACTGAACTATATTGTATTTATTTCTAGACATCTTGTACTTCTATTGGAACCATCTTCTATTTATTTGGAATTGAATATTTCAGTTTGAGAAAATATTGTGATGTGCAATATTCAACTGTTAGGACATAATAAGATATAGTCATTACATTAATAAAAGTAGTCATTACATTAAAGTACACCACATTACATGAGTCGTAGCACTGATTGAGATCCATTGTAATTTTTTGGATACATAACAATTACACCACAAACTACTATAAAAAATAACCATGACAACATTAACACTTTCAAGACTCCCTTGTACTTATTCTCCATTGCTTTAAATTTGGATTCTTCGATGCGTAGCCGCTCATTAAGTACCCTGTCGTTCCTCAGTTCAGCTAACTCCAAGGCCGTCTTACAACAGTTGTTTTGCTCTTTTTGGAGATCAATCCACTCAAAAAATCCACATTGTTTACCCATCTTATAATTTGGGCAATTGAAAAATCTTCTACCAAAACTATTAGATTTTCCAGAAATACGTAGCTTCGCTTGGCAGCCACAGTAGCAAAGTGGTCTCTCAAAGCTACCTTTATCTTCCCCTCTTGCAGTCCAAGAACTTGAACTAGAATGAGAGCTCGAACTTCTCCTTGACTGTCATCATATTGAAAAGTCATTAATTTTAACAATGCTAACAGATGGTGCATAAAAGAAACTATCATGCTAGTGCAAAAAAAGTTATGTTCTACTTCAGATCTGTGCAGTTTTGATTAGAAGATGGCCATCACCATGGTCATCAATTCAATATTGTTTCCCGCAAATCACTATGGCACAAACACTGTTAGTGAAAATTGAAGCTGGAATCTTGAAGCTTATTGCTCGTATTTAAACTGTTAGTCAAAAGTTATGTTCTATTGCTCGTATTTAAGCTGGAATCTTGAAGCTTATTGAAGCTGGAATCTTCAATATTGAAGCTTTATTAATGGCTTTATTACAACAAATAACATTAAAGCCTATTGCTCGTATGCCTCCTTTTCAAAAGCCGAACATAATCTTACCAATTCAAACTTAATTTATTAATACCAAACAGCTCACATGGATCGAAGCATATTGCACTTCATAAGACTAACCATCATCGTTACATGTACAATGGTATACAAAAACAATTGTTACATTAACACCTATATATAAGTGCTACACTTAGTGCTACATTAACATGTTAATATTGACACCTAGACTGTTAATAGGCCCATGCCAACGCTAATACAATGTCAAACCGACAATTTGATCAACAATTTGATCCACTTTGAGCATAATTTTTTTTCTTAGAACTTTTATCAAACACTTTCTGTGCATCATGTTTTCTGAGCTTCTAATCGGTTTCTCCCCTTTCTTCTTCACCCGTTTACATTAACACTTACAAGCAAGCACCAAATTCACACTTAAAAGAATCAATCATCTCACACAACAAAGCTCATTGACAAATCATCATTATCGTTTTCTATTTAAACTGTGAAAGGGGCAAAACAAAATTAAAACCAGAGATCTTACCGTTTTCTCTGGAAATGGAGTTCCCTCCATGCCACCGTACGGGTCGAGCTCCGTTGGGGGTCGAGTTGTCGCTGGGTCGAGTTCTGTCGTGGGGTAGAAATACCTTAGGTATGAGAAATACCGTCTAGGTCGAGGTCCGTTTGGGAATGGGATGGAGGGGATGGGAGATGGAGGAGAAGACGACGATGGAACAGGTATGAGAATACTGTCTGTGTCGAGCTCTGTTTGGGAATGGGATGGAGGGGATGGGGGATGGAGGGTAGACGACGAACTAGAGAATGGACAAAAGCACACGGGAATAGCAGATATGCATCCATTCGGGTGTAGGCAGATGTAGATTAAGTGAAATAAATTGTATACGTGGCAGCCAAGTATTAGTGGGCTGTTTATTGAAGAAGGTCGGATGGACCGGCCACCAGGTATTCTCTAATATATAATAAGAATATGGATTACGTTTATTAATTAGAATTGTGAATATTGATTATCTAATATATTTGATCATATTATAAGAATTAATTGTGAATGTGCATATAATTAATTATGTTGATAGAATATATAATTAATTAAAATATGAAGTTTTTAATTAGGTAATTAGATAAAATATTTGCATCAACTCAACCTATTTACGTAAAAAACGAGTTGAAACAAATTAAATGAACTATGTTATAGTCAAGCTAACATGAGTTATTTATTAGACGTACACGATTTGTGGGTGACTCATTTAATTAAATGGGTCATACTTGGGTTGACCATATATATAAGTTTGACATCCATAACTTAACACAAAAATGAAAGTTGACGGACAAACACGAATTGCTATCCCGAGTGTGGAGCACCAACAAACAATATGTGGTAAATAAAGTGCATAGAAATAAAATTAAGAAATTTGCAATGAAGCCAATAAATTAGTCCATGCCCATATCTAGGCCTGCAACCCGATTAAAAAAACACTGATTTACCCCCGACCCGACTCGACCCGGTAACATAAAGGCGTGAACTCGACCCGAATAAGCAGGGTCTTGTTCGGGTCGGATCGGTTTTTAGGTATATAATCTGCCTATTACGTTTTGTTTCTCTCTCATGTACTTTCTTCCACCTCACCTTCTGCCCCGAATCTCCTTTCCTTTCTCATCTTCATTCTTTCTCCCAAAAGTGAAAATCACCCACAATTGAACTATGTCGTTTAACTAGCCGTAGGAGGAGGACGATGAGGCCGCGTTGGAGCAGACCCTTTTGGTGATCCAGGAGGTGGCCATCTACAAGATCTGGTCGGGTTGCCTTAGGATCGTTTCCTGCAAGGCTCGCTGCGAGAGCACCGTCGAGAGCATCCTTAACTCGTCACGCTACTCCGTCCTCAAGATCGAGGATGGCCGGGGTAAGAGCCTTCCTGGGTCTCGGTTTCTTCCCCCCTTAAGGATTTCAATCGAGTGAACCTTTTTTTAATTTTTTCCAACTCTGGTCTAGAGCTTCTTCAATAGTGCCGAAGTGGGTTGAAGGAATTTTTTGGTCAAAACTCAAGGTTGCGGCAAAGTGGGTTGCT